>NC_092225.1:11303001-11315501 GCF_036320965.1 Panulirus ornatus
TTTACGTCTGGCATAGATAGTGATGGTAGAAAACCGTTCTCAGATCCCACGTCTTGTACACACACACACACACACACACACACACACACACACACACACACACAGTCAGTCTGGAGGTGTGTCTTAGGAACAAAATGTCAACAAAGTATGATGACTGGTTTTCCGTGTGCGCCTGACTCACCAGACTGTTCCTGCTAGCATATGCATACAATATATTATTATTCTGTATCTAACACCGAGCTCAGCGGAATAATAAAGCCCTCCGCCTCCATCTCCCCCTCCCTCCACCCCTCCTCGTAGCCTGTGGTGAGTGTAGGGCGTTGTGTTGTATGCGATGGTGTAGGTTATTGTGCGGGAGGAGAAGTGTAAGTGTTGAGTGAGTTGACGGTAGGGATTGTGGTGAATGTGTCAGTTGTTGTAGGGAGTGTGGTGAGAGGGAAGAGGGTTGTGGTTATATGTTTGGTGATGGTAAATGACTGTGGTGGTTGTGAGTGGCTCTCGTGAATGTGTTTGCAGTTGGAGTGAGTGTGGTGGGAGTAATGTATTGCATTGGTAGTTCGTGTGGTCGTGGTGGTGAGTGTGGTGGGAGTAATGTACTGCATCGGTAGTTAGTGTGGTCGTGGTGGTGAGTGTGGTGGTGCTGGGTGTGGTAGTGGTGTTGTGTCATGGTGGTAGCGGGTGTGGTATTAGTACGTGTGGGGGTGTTGAGCTGTGATGGTAAGTAATGTGGCACCAAGTATGGTAGTGGTGATAAGCGTGGTGATATTAGGTTTGGGTAAGTCTCGTAGGATTAAGTGGAGTGGTTGTGTTCAGTGTGGTAGTGGTTTGAAGTGTGATGGCTGTAGTGGGTGCCGTTGTTGAAATGTATTAATGGTTGGAGTGAATGTAGTGGATGCCGTGGTTATATTGAGTAAGGTGGCTGTATAAGTGAAGTGGGAGCCGTAGTTGTTTCTTATGGTTTCAGTGAGTGGCATGGATGCCATGGTTGTGTCGTGTGTGGTGGTTGTAGTGAGTGTAGTGGCTGTTGTAGGTATGTGTGATGATTGTTTTGAATGTAATGGGTGTAGATGTGATGTGTGGTATTTGTAGCGAGTGAAATGGGTGCCGAAGTGATCACTGATGGTTGTAGCGAGTCTAATGTGTGCCGAGGTTGTGTGGTTATGAGTGATGACTGTAGTGAGTGTAATAAATGTCGTAGTTATGTGCGATGATTGTAGCTAGTGTAATGAATGCCGTGGTTATGTATGATGGTTATAGTGTGTGTGATGAATGCCGTGATTATGTATGATGGTTATAGTGTGTGTAATGAATGCCGTGGTTATGTATGTTGGTTGTAGTGTGTGTAATGAATGCCATGGTTATGTATGATGGTTGTAGTGTGTGTAATGAATGCCATGGTTATTTATGTTGGTTGTAGTGTGTGTGATGAATGCTGTGGTTATGTATGATGGTTATAGTGTGTGTGATGAATGCTGTGGTTATGTATGTTGGTTGTAGTGTGTGTGATGAATGTCGTGGTTATCCATGATGGTTGTAGTGTGTGTGATGAATGCCGTGGTTATGTATGATGGTTGAAGTGTGTTTGATGAATGCCGTGGTTATGCATGATGGTTGTAGCGAGTGTAATGAATGCTGTGGTTATGTATGATGGTTGTAGTGTGTGTATTGAATGCCGTGGTTATGTATGATGGGTGTAGTGTGTATAATGAATGCCGTGGTTATGTATGATGGTTGTAGTGTGTGTGATGAATACTGTGGTTATGCATGATGGTTGTAGTGTGTGTGATGAATGTCGTGGTTATCCATGATGGTTGTAGTGTGTGTGATGAATGCCGTGGTTATGTATGATGGTTGAAGTGTGTTTGATGAATGCCGTGGTTATGCATGATGGTTGTAGCGAGTGTAATGAATGCTGTGGTTATGTATGATGGTTGTAGTGTGTGTATTGAATGCCGTGGTTATGTATGATGGGTGTAGTGTGTGTAATGAATGCCGTGGTTATGTATGATGGTTGTAGTGTGTGTGATGAATGCTGTGGTTATGCATGATGGTTGTAGCGAGTGTAATGAATGCTGTTGTTATGTATGATGGTTGTAGTGTGTGTATTGAATGCCGTGGTTATGTATGATGGTTGTAGTGTGTGTAATGAATGCCGTGGTTATGTATGATGGTTGTAGTGTGTGTGATGAATGTCGTGGTTATGCATGATGGTTGTAGTGTGTGTGATGAATGTCGTGGTTATGTATGATGGTTGTAGTGTGTGATGAATGCCGTGGTTATGCATGATGGTTGTAGTATGTGTGCTGAATACTGTGGTTATGCATGATGGTTGTAGTATGTGTGATGAATACTGTGGTTATGCATGATGGTTGTAGTGTGTGTGATGAATACTGTGGTTATGCATGATGGTTGTAGTATGTGTGATGAATGCCGTGGTTATGCATGATGGTTGTAGTGTGTGTGATGAATACTGTGGTTATGCATGATGGTTGTAGTGTGTGTGATGAATGCCGTGGTTATGCATGATGGTTGTAGTATGTGTGATGAATACTGTGGTTATGTATGATGGTTGTAGTGTGTGTGATGAATGTCGTGGTTATGCATGATGGTTGTAGTGTGTGTGATGAATACTGTGGTTATGTCATATGTGAAGGCTGTGAGTCATGAGTAATTCTTGGCGGTATTGGATGATTCACCTGAGGACTTCCCAGCTTGGCATTTGTACCTGTCGGGCGTCAATCCATTATGGACACGGCCACGTCCTCTTACTTCCTCCTCTTTATCATTAAATGGATTTCTCCCTTCTTGTTCTGCTCTAGTTCTTCCATTATCAGGATTACGTTCCTGTGTGTCGTTCTGATTTTATATGGTGCTTCTCATCCACGAATATTATCTCTTCATTCAGTCTTCGTTTATCGTTACTGTATTTCTCTCTACTTCCTTTGCGCACATTCCCTTTTCTTCTTATGCCATTCACGTTTTTCATCTCTCCTTCCCCAGTCCCCGGTTTATTATTGTTTGGTAAAATTCTCTTCCTAATCTCTCGTATTTGTTTCGTTGAATGACACGTTGTTGTTAGTCTGCTCCACATTCAAGAACAGCGGCCACTGTGGCTGGCTGAAGTTCGTGACTGCCTGTAATTGCCTTAATATCGACAGGTCTGTCTGGCTTGGCGCTCGATATGAAAGCGCGAGGTTTTCGCATTACGCTGTTTTAAGAAGAAGCATAAAAACAGATTTCCCGAGCCCCAACGCCTCCTTTCAGTTAGAAGTCATTTACGTTTTACAGGGGAGGAACCCTTACGATATGTACTTAAGAAATAGAATATATTGATCTTGTGGCCGCAAAACTTAACCAGGCATCTTACCTCTGGGCGCACACTTGGGGGGGAAAAAAAGGTAAGCCTGTGTCGTGATTAAGTCTTATTTACCGACGGGGAATATTTAAGCGATTTCGGGCATAATTTTGGTGTTATCTGGATATCCGGCTGCGCAGCGCGTGGCGGGAGGGCGGGCAGGCTCAAGGGAGTAAACAAGGTAAGCAGCGGGTGGCGGTAAACACTTATAATGAGTCACATATCTTCCCCCTGTGTTGTTGGTTTACCCTCCTCCGTCGGCCGGAGCGCGACGGCGAGGGTGTGTCGCCGTCTCTCCCTTCTGCGGCGGTGGCGGCGGCGCTGGGCGCCTCCCTCTGGGTGCTAAAGCCGCCTGTATCCTGTAATTTTCATACCCTTCACACCATCAAATGTAACTGGCGATAATTAAGATCAACAAGATTAGGAAATGTATTGATGAAAGACACAGACGATGTCTGGTAATTATATCTTGGAAGCCATGATAACAGACGTGTGAGGAATGGTGCCAGAATACTCGATGTGTGTAAATCTTTTACAGACTGTTGCTCTTTCTATTTTTTCGTCACTTACATACACGAGGGACAACTTGGTATCATTTCTAGTCGTTGTGTTCGTATAGTAATGATGTTATGCATAAGGGATTTACGTAATGAACTTACGGTTCATCCCCCACTGGGACACTACCACTTAAGATTCATCCTCTACTGGGATACTCTCGTTAGGGGGTTCATTCCCCCACTGGGATCTTCCTGCTTTTGGGGGGCTCATCCCTCAGTTGGATACTCACGCTTGGGGGGCAGTACATCCCTCCCCCCCCCCCACATGTATACTCCCGCTTGTGGTTTGTCCTCCTCTGGTATACTCCAACCTGTGGTTTATTCCCATCTGGTATACTCCCGCTTGGTCAGTAGGTGGTTGTAGAAACGGGAAGCTCGGCTCAGCCCTTCCCGATCTTCCTCTCATCAGCGGGCGGCACTACCTCCATCTCTTCCGCCTCCTGCCTCACTTATAAGCTCCCCCTCTCTCCTCGCGTGAGTGTCGGGACCTGGTTGACTGTGTCATTCTAGTCTGGCGGGCGTCATCCACTTCTGGTCTTCCTGGGCTACACAGCCTACATGTGCGGCCTCTTGAAATCTACCTAGGGCCATCTCTCGGTTCTGTGTTCAGTTGGAGTCTACCTAGGGCGATGGCTTGGCCTTGTGGCTATTCCGACATTGCTTTGATTATTGCGCGGTTTTATGATCACGTGGCGTTACCTGGGCCACAACCTGGCTGTGTGGCACATATAGCCTGCATGGGCCATAGCCCGCTGGTGTGGCCACTCCAAATATACCTGGGCCACAGCTTGGCCGTGAGTCTTATTGCCTGCGATCCTACAGTATGTGGTGTTACTCCATTATACCTTTCATCCTATGGAATTGAATTGTATAAGTCCTCAGTTTGTGGTATTTTTCTTATTTGTGGATTCTCTCTCTCTCTCTCTCTCTCTCTCTCTCTCTCTCTCTCTCTCTCTCTCTCTCTCTCTCTCTCTCTCTCTCTCTCTCTCTCTCTCAGTAGTAGGTGCTTGGCAGCCACCGACCAGAGAGGTGTATTACCGGTACTATCCGCCTGGGTGTCGGAAGGGTTAGTGGCGTCTGCTCAGTGAGCCAACACTTCTCCGACTGTCAAGTGTCACTCCTTTGGCCCAAGCAGCTGTCTTTTTATTCTGCCTCACTGCTGGCTTCAGTCTACAGACATGAAATCTCTCCCTCTCATATCTAACACTGGACAAAACATATGACACACGATTCGTTCCTTGTAACTCCATATTTTCTTATGGTGATCGCTGCATCCCATCCCTGCTTTGTGGTAAAATCTTGTTGTAGCTGCTCTTAGGTAAGTAAGTATGTACACTCTCTCTTGGTGACATGGCATGATGAATTTGGGTGGAGGAAACATTGGAAAGATAGATACAGACTAACTTTAAAGACTGAGGACGGTAGTAGAATATGACTGAATATGATGACTGATAGCCAGATAATTATGGACAGAAATTAGCAGAGTGACGGAGAGAGAGAGAAAGCGCGAAAAGAAGCAGAGGGTGAATGAGGAAGATAGTGTTATATTAAGATTCAACTCCTGAGAGAAAGAGGCGTAAGCAAACCCTGCTGAAATGGTACAGCGCCTGATTGTTTATAGTAAGAATCTTCGCTTAGAAGTACACACACATGCAGCTGTTGTAACCAGATCTGCTGATCAGTGTAGATAAAGGCTTAGTATCCTCTAGGCCCTCTTTTCATCCTCAGATGATGCGGTGCTGAACTTATTGTAGTCTATGTACTTCCCTTCACCTTCCCCTAGCCATGTACTCTTCACCCATGCTATCACTGAAATGCTTTTTCTTTGTAAAGATACAATAAGATGTTTAAAACTAAACAATTTAAGCACTCAGACCTGTAGTTGGCTCCAGTCCACAGTTGGGGGCATATGTCAGAATAGTTGAAATGATGTTCACTAATTATGCTGCGCCCTGCTTTCCCAAGCGCCTGGTAGAAGACTTTGAATGTTAGAGAAAATACAAAATTAGGCTATGATAATTATCCTTAGCTGTCCCAGAATAAACAAAGATAATGATAACGAGAAAAGAACTCAGTCTTCTTAGTATCAGAGACAGAATAAATGATATCAGTCTTCTTCTTGGGATCCGGAAGCATGGACAAAGGCATCTGAATCCACGCACAAAAGATTCCCAGACTTTCCACCTGGATGTGAGGCACCCATCTAATATTAGGCTAAGAATGTATAGTATTCATGGACTTAACCATGCAAGACCGGAGCTGCATTATCCTGTCCCATGGGAAATTAACCCCTTTGATATCACGGTTCCCTTCTCTCCTCTAAGGCCTTTGCTTAGATCACAGACTGAGCTGAGATGGAGAGTCAGATATGACGCCCTTAGGCACAATGACACCATCAGCCGTGAACATGAACTCTCGCAGATTATAAACCCATAAGATGCCCTTACAGCAAACCCAGTTTGTGACACACACAGATGGTTCCAATTTAGACAAGAGAGTCGGGATCAAATAAATGAGTATGCACACTCCAGACTGAATTACTTGCTATCCTCCTTGACATAGAAATTGGTAATGTGTCCAACAAAGATAGTGTGACTATAAGTGACTTTCCTCGATGACTGCAGTATACAAGTGTCTGGAGCAAGTCACAGGTATAACAGAATTCTACCCATGATGGAGTTTGAGGGTAGTTTTTCTGGATTTCCTCACTCATCGATCTCAGAAGGCATAACAGGACTGAGGAATTAGCAAAATCCTGTATACTTAGAAGGATGTAATTAACTATCACCTGGCTGTACATGTGAGCAAGGTAGATACATTTATTCTGAAGGAACGTGAGAGAGATATTTGGTTCTCAATGTGATGGGAGGTCAACACCTGCAGACGTATCATAATAACGAAGAGGATGGTTCCCATCAGTAGACACCTTGATGATGATGTTGTTCAGCCAAGACTGGGTTATATAAAGACTCATGGGAGTTTTCCTCTCCTATATATAATGAACAGAGCAAATGCAAAGCTTTGCCAACGGAATTACTCTCACAACTTACAACATTATGTACTTGCCTCTTTTATAAGTATTCCACCCATAACAAATACTCTACCTCAGGTACTTTGAAAAGTATCCCAACTTTGCCTATTGTAAATAATCCCTCTATGATATACCTTGTTATATAATCCAAACATGGTTGCTCAGCCTTTATAAATAGTTAACTGGCTGCGTAACAAGTTAGATAATTCATTCATTGTTGACTTCTACGTACTTGTAAACAGTGCCATAATTATATAATTTGTGATGTCACTCACTCGTTAAGTCTCAGTACTGTATATTACGCCGCTGCTGACGGGATGGGTAGGAGTGCACAAAGGACTCTCTGCACTTGAGGTAAGAATATTAAAGTGTTTAGGTTAGGTTTAAGAAATTTTGGGTCTATATCCACTTTCGTTACCAAGGAAATGACTCACCTATTGTGTAAAAGGACTTGTGGACTAATGTAATGAATCAGCTCCTTTAATATAGGATAGTATTTTTATCTGCAAGCTGATTGCTGACCACAGTAATACTTTGCGCTTCCGCTCACTTGCGCGTGAACACGGGGTACTCAGTGAACAAGCCTCTGTTGGCGGCAACACTGGGAATGGATGAGAACGGACAGAAGTCATGAAAGGTGAACAGTAAAAACAAAAGACGATGGAAGACGAGCGAGGTGTAGTGTGAGTCATGGCGGGTGTTAAAGAGGCGTGTCCCTGGGATAATAAGGGCAGCGTGAATGACGGTGTCTCACGTTACTAGCCAGGCTGGTCTCCAGGCCGGCCGGCCGGCCGTCCACCTCCAGTCTCCCCCCTCCAGCAGCGTCCTGCGGTCACTCCACCTCCCCCTGACAGCAATGTCCTCTAGTCATTCCACCTCCCAGTAGGATCTTATGGTCACTTCACTGCTCTCGTAGCATCCTACGGCCGCCCTGTCTCTCCAGGAGTATCCTCCTGCGGCCTCCCTACTTCTCCATCGGCATCTGCGTTTACCCCCACCACCCCAGCAGTATCCTGCGGATGCTCCATATCCCCAGCAGTTGGTACATATGGTGGGCCAGGTTCCATATGACTGTGTGTGTGACCAGACCATTTGCAAGGGCGTCCATCACATATCTCACGCAACATTCCTGTCGCACACTACCACGTTATACACCTCCCTGCATCTTCTATACTTGCTTTCACACCTCCTTGGACACCTCCCTCCATTTTTTATTTATTCACTGCTCCTCCCCTTGCACCTCCCACTGTCCGCCGCACCACACGATCCCCAGACCTCACCCACGCTGCATCGAGTGCATCACCCGCATCCTGTCTGGTGTCCGTCGCCTTTTGCCGCCTGCTGGCCTCCACCCCCCCCCCCCCCCCCCCCCCACCCGCCTCCACCACCACCACCCGGCGGCGCCACGCTGCTGCTGCTGCTGTTGCGTCGCTCCTCCATCTGTATACCCCACCTCCTCCATCCATCCTGCCCAGCCCCAGCCCAGCCGCCCCTGGGCCCCACTTTCCATATTACCACTAACTCGGCCTATTATGCTCCACTGTCGGCAACTCTCTCCAGCGTGCTATATTTGCCGGACCCACACAAAAAGAATAAAAAACCGCCACAGCGAGAAACTGTGATGGGGAATGTGGCGTGGCCATTTGGGAGCACAGGACAGCACTACACATCATACAACACCACACCACACCGCACCAGAACACACCACGCCACACCGCACCAGGACACACCACGCCACACACCATAGTGCCCATCAGGGGTAGAGCAGCTGTAGGCCCAACTTAATAACCAGTGTTCCCCTCTCTCACCGTTAAATGTCAGTGATAAGAACTACTTATTACATCGAAACCGAATCTTTGGTGAGGATATTCACCGTGCCATATGTACACTAGATGAGGCTCAGCTGTCTAAAGAGAAGTGTTTTCTTGGTGGAATGGGCAGTGTATGTTTATTAACTTACTCATTTTCTGCACAAATAATCCTCCCGTAGCGCATTGCTCTGCTCACTCTGGGCGCAGGACACTCTGACCCCCAGCGTCTGGGGAAGGTTCCGTTGACTTGTTGCTGCTCGTCGCTTCATAATTTGCCTGCTACGACAGAGCTGCGCTGATCCACCCGGCTGTTAATTTTTCATGTGTTTGCGTTACTGCGCCTTCACGTGTGGATTGACGATAACACTAAGACATTAAGTGAAACTATTGGACGAGGATGTTTATTATGTAGCAGTTCCTTTGATTTAGATTTTTTTTTATTGGTTGGAACCAGCAGTAAACACACACACACACACACACACACACACACACACACATTAGAATACAGTGTTGGATTTGGACTGCTACTGTTGGGAGGATGACTGCATCACCTTTTATATAGCATTTTTAAATCGTATTTCTCAGTGAATTTAAGCACATTTCTCTCCCTTCCCTTCTACTACTATACCCAATTAATTTCGGGATTGCATGCTTATGGTCAACCTTTTTCACGTTTAAGGGACATTTTCTTTATAATAAAGGAATATTGCTAGACTGTAATCTTAATGTATTCCTTTGTTATAAGCAGTTAACAGAAGAACGAGGATTTAATTAATTTTAGGTTTAGTTTATTATGGGTTGTAAATTTTTTACTCTATTTTGTACCCCACCCATAGATGTGTTACATATATCTTTTTTAATGAATTGTTTGTTAAGCCCACAACTGCTCTTTTCAACGCATCATTTGCTAATGAGAAAGAGAGGCAGAGAATTGGGAGGGGGGGGGGGTTGCAACTGTAACACTGATGTTCAAAAAACCAAGTTCCGTGTTCGCCGACCAACACCCAGTTTGCTTGACGTTTGGAACTGGTAGACTTATGGACGCTGTCAGTGGAGAACCGCTTGTGTATCGGGGGTAGATTACTACCATGATGTAATTTGGGTTGTGCTTCTTTGGTAAAGGGGTATATCTACTTAGTCTAAACAAAGAGTATTAATGATTAACGGTCAAGTCCCAGAATGGTCAGACGTAACAAGTGGTGTACCTCAGGTATTAACGTTGGGACCTCTTGTCTTTCTTATATTAACGACATCGGTAGTGGGCAGCGTTGTACGAAAACAGAATTTGTAGGCCTCACAAATCTGTAGATTAAGCTGCAACAGCTGCATGCTAACATGGACACACTGATGGACTGGGCTTACGTATGGCGAATGTATATTGATATGAGACAGACAGAAGTTTTACACCGGTAGTGAAAACGAGAATGCAAGCTTCCGTATATGTGCTGTTAAGCTACAAAAAGTAAGTTTGTTCAAAGTCTTTGGTGTAGTCATTATAAAAGACGAACATATTTTTTTTTTAGGATTCATATGCAGGACATTCTAATTCGAGTCTAATGCACTAATCCTCAGCATTTGTAATTAACTGGTACGTCTCCACCTTGAAAATAATACTCAGCTTTGGTCATCCTATTTTTAAAAGAAGCCGGACGGAGTGGAGCTAAGCCAGTGCCGAGCTGCCAAGATGATTTTCTGACTAAGAAACATAGTCTATGAGAGCCGTCTAGATGATCTAAACTTATTTAAAGTTTAGAAAAGAGAGGATGAAAAGTTGATTTGATTGAAGTATTCAGGATTATCGAAGTCTTTTATAATCTCCTGTATATGCAGTTATTCAAGGTTAAATTTCTCTGCTTTCATTCTCAGCAAGGGATTAAAAAAATCCGTGGGTGAACGTCTTACGTCGAATGAGGCGTTGTTGAAATGCGGAGCGATTTACCACTTAGGGTAGTTGAAGACATCACCGTAAATGCTTTTAAAAGTAAACCTGACAGATACTTTGCTTCAAGAACACTACTAACATTGTTAACATCCCCTCCTTTACTTAAAGAATTTACAAGTATTTCTTTTGAAGTTATCTGTTTGCTTTTCTGGACTGACCTCGCTAATCTGTGTGTTCCTGATCCCTCTCACTATGACAGATCCTCGAAAAGACCCAGTGGTTTGTGGCTTGCTTGTCTGCCTTTGTATGCGTTTTATACTGATTTCCTTCTACCTCATCTGTAAGGTAGCGCCAGGAGCGGAAGATCAAGTCTTAGATGAAGAACCGTAGCTTGGTTCCTTCGTCTGTTACCCCATCTTAGAGAGTTAATGGGAAGATATCCAATCTCCTTGCTAATGCCCCTCTTAGTCATCTTCTACAACACGCAGAAGCTACATGAATGATATTTTGTGTGTGTGTGTGTGTGTGTGTGTGTGTGTGTGTGTGTGTGTGTGTGTGTGTGTTCCCAGATATAACTTTTAAAGTAGATTTGATGAACATTTCAATATTTTTTTTCCATTCACCAAAGATCGAATTGCAGTTTACCTCGACACTGGCTTGCTGAGTGGCGATCGAACACCGAGCACGCCGTCTCAACTTCCGTGTTGCGACCCCACCTCCCGCACCGTGTTGTACCCCAGCAGGTCTGCAAATATGTTTCTTGTAATCTAAAACTTTATAAGAGGTGTGTAAACACCGCAGGGGTGATGGATAGGACTCTCTATGTCATTTAGTGTCACTACAAACATTAAAATGAAGCTACCAGCTGACAACGTCCATATGTTGATACCGTATATATATATATATATATATATATATATATATATATATATATATATATATATATATATATATGTGTGTGTGTGTGTGTGTGTGTGTGTGTGTGTGTGTGTGTGCACATATATATTGCTCTTTTTGCTGCAGTTTTAAGCACGTATTAAACTTGAGCATTACCATGACCGTAGTTACCCCCTGGCAAAATACTTGAGCATTTCCATGACTGTATTTACCCCCGTACGTATTTAACGTAAGCCTCACCATGACCGTATTTACCCCCACGTAAACTTAGGCATTACCATGATCGTATTTACCCCAACTTAATATTAAACTTGAGCATTACCATGATCGTATTTACCCCAACTTAATATTAAACTTGAACATTACCATGATCGTATTTATACTTCAAAATGTATAGATCACGAAATAAACTAGATCAAATCTGAACAAGAAGTTTACGCGCGTTCGTAGGTAATTATTATCTTTTTTTTTCTGTAGCGTATAATTATTGCAGTCGATAATTATTCAGGTAATCTTTTATCTCGATGTCGGCAAAGTTTTCGATGTTCCGCTGTTCTCTCTCTCTCTCTCTCTCTCTCTCTCTCTCTCTCTCTCTCTCTCTCTCTCTCTCTCTCTCTCTCTCTCTCTCTCGTAAGGCCATTACTTACCTGTGATGTAGGGCCAACCTGGTGATAATTACGAGGCGGTCCTGCGCTTGACTAGGCTTCGCTGGCGTCAGTGAAAAGAGCCGCAGACGCCCCTTTTTATCTATCATTCTCCGTTATCTGTAATCATCCGTATCTATAATGGTCATCTTGGGTGCTACTACCAGGCAGGTGTGTACGGTACGGCCGAGATGGGGGTTGGCTGGAGGCTCGGGGCAACAAAGTGTGACTCCACTGTGGTATCCGACCCCTTCCGCTGGAGGTTTTTGTTTTTATCTGATCCTCTTAAGGTGCTCCTGGTAATTACGGTGATGGGGTTGGTG